>NC_068377.1:22848174-22870674 GCF_023724105.1 Carassius gibelio
GCTGTTATTTTCTCTGTGGAAAACAAAAGGAAGAAACATCATATAGATCTTGTCCATAGTGAGCACTGGCTGTCAACCTCTGATATGAATTAAAAAGTAATAGAATAGTAGACTTTAGCAATAAGTAACAAACCGACTAAAATTTTAATAAATATTAAAATTGTAATTTATTTGTTTAATTTTTTTGGTCAATGATTATCATATCTGAATATGGAGACGATGATTTTCAATAAAAACTGTGCATTATGGTGCATCTATTGTCTTTTTTGGAGACGGGAACTATAAACTGCACTATCAACAGCTGGGTGAAAATTTGTCAAAAGTTCTCCTTAAGACCACATTTCTCTCTCACATGCAAATGCTTCATTGATTTGATGCGAGGTTGCTTTCGCCTGTAAATCTAACTCTGAGCATGTGCGGCGTCACATTCTGAATCAATGTCCAGCACTTTCAGCTGTCGTTGAGGTGTCCAGCACTTTGAATGGCCCTCAGCCCATGACAGAAGATGTTATGAATAAATAAAAGCCTATTCCACACCAGAATCTTTCCCTCTACTTTTAAGATGCATATTGCTGCATATAGAAAACATTTTGTCTGCCCAGACAACATCCTGAAAAGTACAAAAAAAAAAACAAATACAGTGAATACAGACAAAAAATGCCTTTATGTCATCAGTTACGAATTATAAGTCCTCTGGTTTTCCTTTTCTTCTCTCTTGCTTCATGGCATTATTTACTGTAACACTCATTTCTTGTTCACAAACTTGACATTCGTCTTCTAATTCATCCAACATCCATTCCAGCAAACCAGAGCTGTAACTTCTGGCTGACTGTGTCAAGTTCCTCTCTCTTCCGCTTTCTTTCCTCATGCTGCATCCCTTTCATTTGAGTGCTGAGAGGATTAAATCAATTATGTTGATTTTGTATTTATTGCGTGCATGCCCTCAGTCGTTTGTAATTAGCTTATAGCTTTTGATGGGAGGTAATGTGATGAGGGTTACGAAGTCTCTGGAGGCGGGAGCGAAAGAGAGGGAGTGTCAGGCGCCAATGCTGGTGGGTTTATTGGCCATCCCTTTGTTCTGACCCAGTCACAGTTGAACAGGTGAGTTCCACCTGAGCAGAGCGGGACAGAGGGGAAAAGGAGATCAGTGTCAGGGCTAAAGGGGCACATGACTGAGGGTAGGACCACCCAACAGACTGGCGTCAATCCTCAATCAAACATTCATTACATACTGGGGTACCCCCCAATCTTTTCTCCTACACCTCATATACACAATTACCTTAAAGATGGTCTTACCAGCACTCTACTCCCCAGCCCCCAGTCCATCTCTCATATTCCCATACACCCCTCACCCAAAAGCCTCAGCCACCCTGCTCTTGGGAGATGTGGGTGGCCGCATCTAGGCTGGTCAGTTCAGGGATGTCGTTTTGTCCCCTGTAAAGCTTTGAGGATGGAGGAGAGAGAGAGAGAGAGAAGCAAAGTTGAACACCAGGGTCCATTCACACCGCTGTCATTACTGTTATATATTAAAATAAATCTTTAAAAAAATTAAAATGGTTAAAAGTTAAAGGGCTAAAATAAAATAAAAAAAAATAAAAAGAAAAAGAAAAAGAAAGGAACTATAAATGTTGTGTCACATGTTGTTTTTAAGATGTTTTAAAATGCTGTGTCAAGTTAAAAGAAGTTTTAATCTATTAAATATATAGTTGGATACAATGAACAGACTGCATGCCCTTCAAAGTAAATAAAAATATGGCTTCTTCCCTGACAACAACCTTATGTACAGTATTATAAGGTTCATATTTCTTATGTCGAACAAGCGATACATGAACATTTGTGACTATTGTACCATTTCACATTGCTTTTTTAGAATATCATGTATCAAGTCAAGATAAAAGCACATTACCATTCAAAAGTTAAGGGTAGGTAAAACATTTTTTTAAGTTAAAAAAAAAAAAAAATCTTATGCTCACAAATGATATTATTGATCATGAATAAAGTAAAAACAACTGTGAAATACTATTACAATTTTAAAATAACTGTTTTTTTTTTTATTTATTTATTTTTTTTTTTTCAGTTATGGCAATGTTAAATTTACAGCAACCATTACTCTAGTCTTCAGTGTCACAAGATTCTTCTAAAATCATTCAATTTTGCTAAGGAAAAATATCTTGTATCTTATTATTATCAATGTTAAAAACAGTTTCTTAATATTTTGGATAAGACTTTGCTGCACTTTTTTTTAGAATTTTCAAAAGAACATCATTCATGTAAATATAAATGTTTTGTAACATTGTAAATGTCTTTACTCTTACGTTAGATCACCTTAATGCATCCTTGCTGAATAAAATATAAATTTCTTAAAAAAAAAAAAATCTTTTGAACTGTAGTGTAGTTTAACTTTTAAATGTTATTTTCCATTTGCTTAGGGTTGCATCTCATGTTTTTCTGTGCAAACAAACCATTAGGTTTTGCAAAAAGATGCAGAGGGTCACCTGCAGAAAGATGGAGAGATGGAGAAAGAGAAAGGATAAATTGATTCCCCTCTGCTCTCAGGATTTGAGCGAGGGGTTTAAGTCAAGGGTCAGACACTGTTACAGGCAAACAGTCATTTAGAGCTGGAGTCGGATAGCTCAGGTTGGATCATAGACAGAGAGGCTGTTTGAAGATAAATTTAGTCCCATTCTCTGGTGTCAGTGAGGAGGAGGCATTTTAATGGCCCTGCTCTGAAAATGAATTAGATGGACTTCAGACAATAGACGACTTTCATGTCTTTCCCACTGTTATTCAAAGACAGACGCCTTATTACACCTACTCCTTTCCATCATACATATTCACACACACACAGATCTATCTCTCTCTCTGTTTATCTTAGGGGTCACTATGCCACATAAGGATCCAGTGCTAAAACACACATGGTTGCTGCCACGGTTACTAAAATTGCCCTGTGGCTGTCTGAACATCCCATAATAAAATAAACTTTGCATGTTTCAGGCTGCCTCGCTGAGGATTTAATGACTGAGGATTTTAAACTCTGGTCAAATTCGAACATGTTACAGAAAGGCAGAGCAAAATCACTCAAACATCTTAAAAAGCCTAGGGATATTGGATTGGACGTCAGCAGCTTTCAAGAGCTGTTTGCATTGGCAAATACAGCAGTGGATATTTATGGAAGAAGTGTGTGCCGTGAGACACTGTTCCACGAATAACTGCATCACAGTAAGCCATAGGAAACTGGTGGTGAAACTCAACACGTGTAATGGGAGCCACAGGCTAGTAATGCCAGCAAACGCTGCCTCTCCTCTGGAAAAGACGAATCCCACAGGTCTGCAGGGCATCTCTAATTTCTTGATTTCTAGTCTGCTATAATATCATAGATTTTCTGAAAATATTCCTGTTATATATGCTCATATGTTTTATCTTCATAATGTCTTCCCACTTGCAAGTTTATGGGACATTTGGGTAATTAAAGGCTCTAGAGAACCTCACAAACTATGAGGTCAATTGTCCCTTTGCTAAGTCAAACACAAAGATCATCCACAGTCTTAAATAAAAAAATGGCTACAGTCTCATAGATATGATTGGGCGAGTAACACTTTTAAGGTGGGGCTTTTGATTCCAAAAGACCTTTGTCATTGTAGATTGTCATGCCTGATTCATTATAGCTTTTTGTACAAATAATGTTTTGAAACAGTAGGACTGTGCTTTTGGCCCTCATCAGGTGTATGTCAGCGCTTCACAGTCATTGGCCCAGGCTCCACTAGGGGGTGTCAACATGAAAAAGCTTTAAAATAAAATAATACAACAAGATATTGCTTATTTTCATTCATCTCCTTGCCAACATTTTTTTTTTTTTTTTAAGAAGAACAAGAGTAGTGTCTGTCTTGAAAAAAACGGATAAAATGAGGTGGTTTAATAAGAAAAAGGTGTTTGCTAGACCTGGAAAAGTCAAGTAAATTAATAAAATCTTATACCTTCAATGCCATTTTTATTCTAAATGAGAATTTTATAATGAACTTGTATTTATTGATTTATTCATTTGCCATGCTCTAAAACTATTTTAACAGATTGAAATAATAATAATAATAAAAAATCCTCATTCTTAATCCTTGTCCAAAAAAATCATTCACATTCGCTGGTTAAAAAGAATGGAAACCTTGAAGAAAATTCAGCACTTATTACTTCTAGAAACCTGAAATTTAATTTACAGAAACAAGAAGTGTTGGGCCTTCAAATATTGCTTTGGACATTGAGGTGGCTGGAGGGTTGGGGTGGGGATATTTAGGCAAGTGGTTCTCAAACCCTTTGACCCCATCTCGTTCACATTGTAACTCTGCTGTAAGTTAGAAAGAAGGAGGCGGGAACCGGCGAACATTCAAACAAAAACTTTAATAATAAAATAAACACAAAACAGTGCGACAGCGGCCGACTGCTGCACACAAATAAAACCAAAATACAAACTAAAACCCAGGCCTGGTCCTCTCTCGTCCTTCACTATCGTACCTCCTCTTTTTTCCTTCTGGAGCTCCTCCGTGGGATTCGAGACCGGTGAGTGGTCCAGCTGTTGCTCATTTCCAATTACTCCACAGGCCTAGCTACGATCCCACGGCTCTCGGTCTCAGCCCGGCCACACTCATCACATACCACCATCGCCCCTCGCAGGCCGGGAGATACTCCCGACACTGCGCTCTACTACACTCCCCCGGGGGGACCACTCATGGTGGCTGCGGGTACCTGGGGGTAAGCACAGATAAACGAAGAGAAAAGGAGATGGAAGGATGAGGAGCGACAGAGACAAAATAGGGGAGAGAAAATAAAAAAAATAAAATAAAAAAATCTTGTTCCGGTTCACCGACACTCTGCCGCTCGGCCCTCCGCAAACTGGGTAAACTCTTCCACGGTGCCTGGCGTTGGCACTGGATAGCCCTCACTGGATGGCACGACACTCCTCCGCTGCCCGGTGGACGGCAATGGCTCTTCCGGGTTCAGACAGCCAGCAGGAGTCCCCCATTCCCTGCTCTTCCCCATCATGGTGGACGGCAGCAGGATCCGGGCTCCAGATGAATGATGGCGACTCCACTCTCTCACAGACAGCAGCCATCCCTTCACACCTCGGACGGCCAGCAGCGAGCCTGTCCGTCCCCCTGGCAACTCGCTCTAGACCACCGCCTTGAGCGTCCACGGCAGCAGACTACTTCACCATGCTTGATGGCACCGCGGATTCACCACAGCGGCGAGGGATCTTTGGCAACATGTCCCTCCTTCTTCCCAGGTTTCAGCACCAGTTCATTGTCACGGGAAGAAGGATGCGGGAACCGAACATTCAAATTAAACTTTAATAATAAAATAAGCACATTCATAGTCACGGGAAGAAGGATGCGGGAACCGAACATTCAAATTAAACTTTAATAATAAAATAAGCACACAAAAAACAGCACGACAGCCTCTCGTGAATGACTGCTGCGCACAAACAAAACCAAAACAAAAAATAAGATCCAGGCCTGGTCCTTTCTCATCCTTGACTGTTGTACCTCCTCTTTTTATCCTAATTGAGCTCCTCCGTAGGACTCGAGACCGGTGAGTGGTGCAGGTGTCGCTCATTTCAAATTACTCCACCAGCCTCGACCCATTCCCACGGCTCTTGACTCCGCCCCACTCGTCAGGGGCATTAAATGAAATATAACATCTACCCTGACTAAGGCCAACTAATAAGATTTTGTGTGTGTTTTTTGTCTAAAAGTCCCTGACTCTTTCTGTTTTTACACATACACTGAATAATGCACATCTTAAAATAAAACAAATTAGAAAATGTTTCTAGGTTACGTGTGTAACCATGGTTCCTTGAGGGAACGAGATGCTGCATCAAAATGACCAGGAAGCTATAAGACATAAGCATAAGCTGCCAGACCACCAAATCCCTGCCTAGTGTGTATCCGAAGAGCACAGCTTAGGACGAGAGAACAGAAGCGCCTGGAGTGACTGGCATATCTAGGCCAAAGAATTTTGCAAATGTGGAGGGCGTGGACCACCCTGCAGCATACTAGCAATTGGTCCGATTTTCTCCACAGGGCAGCTCTGGTTGTGGTGTGACAGAGGGAACCTTGGGAACATATCCTGCTCGAGGGTATATGAACACTTTGGCCCTGCCGGCCACAAAGTCAAGATAAGTAGGGGCCACTGCAATGGCCGCCATGTAAACCTTCAGTGTGGAGTGGGTCAACCCTGCAGATAACCTGGCCTGCAGAAACTCCAGAACTGTACCAACTGGGCAGTTAGCTGGGTCAAGCTGATGGTCTCTGTACCATGAGGTGAAGGGTTTCCACCCCAGGGCGTACAGTTTCCTCGTTGAGGGAGCTCTGGCTTGAAGGATGGTCTCAACAACCTCGGTTGAGAAACCGGTTGCTTTGAGTTGTGCCCTCTCAGGGGCCACACCCACAGCTTCCACAACTCCAGGCGAGGGTGAATAATCATGCCCTGTGCCTGTGAGAGTAAGTCTGTCCTGATCGGTATCTCCCATGGAGAGCCGTCGAGGAGCGAGACCAGATCTGCAAACCATAGTCGGCCCCGGCCAGAATGGGGCTACTAGCAACAGACGGACCCCGTCCCGGCGTACTCTTGCCAGAACTCCCGGAAGCAGAGCAATAGGGTCGCACATACGAAGGCTCGACCAGGTCTGTACCATAGCGTCCAGTCCCAGAGGAGCTGGATGAACCAGAGAGAACCAAAGGAGACATTGCAAATTCTCTTGAGTCGCAAATTGATCTACTGGAGCTTTGCCAAATATTCTCCATATCTGCTTCACCATTTTGGGATGAAGTTTCCATTCCCCAGGCCTTGACAGTATGTCTGCTCCCATATTTAATTTCCCAGGAATGTACACTGCTCTGATTGAGAGGAGGTTGCCCTGGGACCACACAAGGTTCTGGTGCACCAGCTTGTGCAAGGAGCGTGAACGCAGACCTCACTGGTGGTTTATATAAGATACCACTGATGTGTTGTCGGTGTACACCAACAAATGGTGACCTCTCAGGTCTTGGAGGAAGTGCTTTAGTGCATGATAAACTACTAGCATCTCTAGACAATTGATATGCCATTTCAGATGGCGACCGCTCCACAGATCACGGGCAGGGTGGCCACTCATGACTGCACCCCCACCAGTGAGGGACGCATCTGTCGCTAGTATTACACTGTGACAAGGAGCTCCCAGCACCAGGCCCTGATTCAAGAACCAAGGTTTCTTTCACAAGGCACAGAGGCATTGCCGCATGACGTTGATAGTTCGAAGTGGATTGCCCCTCGGGGAAAATCCCTTGGTCTTGAGCCACCACTGTAGGGGTCTTATGTACAGCAGGCCAAGAGTTGTTACGTTGGACGCAGCTGCCTTCAGACTCAACAATCTCTGAAATTGTTTGACAGTGAGTGACTGGCCTTCTTTGACTCTCTTGACTGAGATGAGGATCGACTCGATATGAACAGGGGACAGACGTGCCTGCATATCTGCATATACTAGGCGTAGTACGTGAATCCCATACTACGCCTAGATTCTAGGTTCTCTGGACTGGAGAAAGTACAATCTTCTTGGTATTCAGTCTCAGACCCAGCTCCCCCATATGTGCAAGAATGACATCTCAATGTTGAACCGCCACCTGCTCTGATTGAGCTAAAATCAAACAATCGTCGATATAATTGAGAATGTGGATGCCCTGCATCCATCATTTTGTGAACTTGCGGGGTGAGAGTGCAAGGCCGAAGGGAAGTACACAATATTGGTAGGCTTCGCCCCTGAAAGTGAACCTCAGAAACTTCCTGTGTTGTGGGAGGATGGATATGTGGAAGTATGCATCTTTGAGACCTATTGTGACAAACCTCGGATATGATTTGAGCTACAAAATGCGTGATTGTGAGCATTTTGAACTTCAGTTTCATAACTGATTGATTTAAGACCCGCAGATCTATGATCAGACGCAACCCCCCATCCTTCTTTGGAACTATGAAATACCAGGTGTAGAACCTGGACTCGCTGTCTTGAGGAGAGACCACCTCGATGGCCTCCTTCCCTAATAGGGTTTTCACTTCTTGTTCCATAACCAGAGCCTGCTTGGGGCTGACTAACGTTGGAGTAACCCCGTTGAATCTCGGTGGTGGAGAGCCGAGCTGAATACGGTAGCCTTTTTGTACTGTATGCTGGACCCATTGAGATACATTTGGCAGTAGTTTCCACGCTGCTAAATAATCTACTAATGGAATCAGTCTCTCGAGACTGACCTCTGGTGTAAGATGCCCCGAAGGGGCACGAGCGTCTCAGCTCGGATACGCACGCGGGCGGAAGAATTTGAGAACGATGGTCGCTGGGGACCGCTGCGCCCTGAAACTCTGGCAGTGGGCGCTGAGGCAAGACGGGCACTGTGTAATGCAGTGTACGCCCCTCCACCCCACCAGAGGCTGCCCTCTGAAGTCCTGAACCCCTGGTGTCAGGACTTCTTGGCCAAGGACATCTTAGCTTCAATTATTGCCCTAAGATCTTGTTTGGGCTCAGAAGTCCTCGACCGAGAGTGCCGAGATGCTCTGCTTTTGAGCCTTCCTGTATGAGAAGCTGGCATGCGGCTGGGGCATCTCTCACCCAGATGCCCCAAGAAAGCGATGAGGGAGGAACTTATGGAACCCTGCCGTTTGTTTGCGTGCCTCCAGAAACCTGTCGACGACAGTGCTGACAGTGTCACCGAACAGGCCAGAAGGTTGGATCAGGCATCCATAAGACAGACCCTGTCCCGCTCTTTTATTTCGGACAGGGTCAGCCATAGGTGTCTCTCCACGGCCACCATAGCTGCCATGGATTGCCCAATCGCTCGGGCAGTCTCCTTGGTGGTGAGGAGGGAGAGATCAGCGGTCCATCTAAGTTATGAAATATCATAGGACTTTATCTCCTCTTCCTCGTCTAATTCTTTTAGCAGGTTGGATTGGTACACCTGTAACACTGCCATGGTGTGCAGACACGCACCATACTGCCCTGCTGCCGCATACCCTTTGCCCACCAATGCAGAGGTTGTTCTAAGTGGCTTGGAGGTCAACACTGGGGCCTTCAGAGACATTGCAGCTCCGGGGGACAGATAGCTTGCGAGTGTCTGTTCAACCTGAGGCATCGCTATATAGCCGTGCTCTCCATCCCCACCACGTTGCCTTAATAATCAGACACTGGGATGTAGAGGCCGGTTGAGAAAGGGTGTTTCCACGATCTGGCTATCTCTTCATGCAGATCGGGAAAAAAGGGAAGGCCCCGAGCAGGAGGTGGTTGACTCGCCCGCAGAAAGCGTTCATCAAGCTTGCTTTTCTGTGGTACGGATGTTTTTCAGCGGGCCATTCGATGTTACTCATACTGTGGTGAATGGGGTGGTGAATTCCTGTCAACAGACTCCACATCAACTTCCTCAGAGGAAGAGGAAGGAACTCCCAGGGCGGAAGGAACTGCAGAGTGGGCTTCCGAACTCAGGGATTGGGCGCCGGATCAGGCCGGAGTGGAAGGAGATAGGAACTCGCCCGTCTCCTTTCCTTCTGCCAGATCCACTTGCGAACACAACGAGTGCAGCTGCCATTCTGCCTCGGCAGAAACGGGGCCAGCACCGTGGGGAACACTGGCGAAGGCTCCCTCCTCAAAGAGAGCCTTCCGGGATCGAAGCAGCCGCATCGACAATGTCCCTCAAGAGCCGACTCAGCATGCTTTGACCCCAAGCAGACCACACACAGACTGTGTGTATCCCCACTATTTATGTATCGCAGGTAGGGAGGAACACACAACCTGAAATGCGATCCGAGTTCGCCCTTTAAAAGCTTAGTTTTCACCTTGCTCTTAGACATGTTTTGGAGCTTTTACTGTACAGACAACAGTAAATAAGACTCACAAGACAGACTGAGGACATTCACACACAGAGCGCTTGCTGAAGATGCGAAGCTGACGCCTTTTTTATAGCTTCCTGGTCGCTTATGTCACCCTGCCCGTGACGTCACGCTCTTCCATTGGACTGATTCCACATGATATTTAGATGATATATGTACATTAGAATCATGCACAGTATTTAAGTGCAGGCATTATTGTGTGACATTATCTTTTTGAATGAAGAACACAATCGGCTAGAGGCGATAAAAATGTCTACCACTTCACTTGTTGCATTATTCTTGGACTCTGGGATATCAAACTAGTTCCCGCACGCTGCCAATATGTCCACACCCTAAGCCACATATAGGGCAGAAAAAGAAAGCGTGATAAACAATGGAAAAGAGAGCGAAAAAAGAAACACATGTGGCATGAAAACCTGTGGTCTGTGACTTCTGGAAAACATCAGTATCAGAAAGTAATAATTAAAGATACACAAACCAGAATAGGGACAGGAGGAAGGAGAGAGAAAGACAAACATGACAGACAGAGAAAGTTTAAGATGAAAATCAATAAAAGACATAACACGGAGTGAACGAGAGAGTGAGACCACTTTTTTTTTTTACTTATGGCAGGGAGACCACTGTCATCATGTCTTAGGAATTAGGCAGACACATGCACTGGTGCTGCAGTAGGAGTGAGGCGCCGCTCTTGGCCTGTGGTTGGGGAACATGAAAGGGTTTGTGGGATGAGCAGGAGGGCTGGCCTGGCCCCTGGAGCGCCACGCTGCTCCAAGCCAGAGAAATTTGGCAGTACACTCTCTCTGCAGCCCGCGGAAGGAATCCACTCCTATATTCCAGCAGGGAACCACAACTCCAAACAATCCCCCGAGAACAGGGCTTCTGACAAAACAACTCTGTCCACACACATTCATATGCACACAAAATCATTAACGAACAGAAGTATACACACACATGAATTAGCAGACATGCCTTCAGAGTACAAATGCTCATCTTAGACCGCTTCACCTGAAAATAAGAGCTGAAGATTCTTGCAATGGATTCACTGTCTCTCAGTTTCTCTTCATCCCTCCTTTCTGTTCTTTTCTCCTGAGGGGAAAAACTCTCCAGTCACATACACACACAGACACACACTCACACACACACACTGGCATGCCTCAGTGCTTATTTAGATGTAATGTTCCCCTAACAAAGTTGTCTTTGTGTTTTGTTTTATTGCGGCCAATTAAATAGTTAAATCTGATATCTATCATTACAGAGAGCAAAGCAGTGAAAAGGTCAAAGGAAACCCTTGGTCTCCTCTACATATTGAAACGCTGAGAAAAATGCTTTATGTCTCAGTAAAACCTCTCCTGATATTAGGGCAGCTATAACAATATGTTATTGTTTGATGCTCTGAATAACATTCAATCCAGCCTCATTTTAAGTATCATAATATACAGTATATATAGTATAATAAGTATCACTTTTTATTTCTCCTCAGGTTTTATAACCATTTCTTACTATGTGTAAGTTGTTATTTTTTGTGAGTTTTTAGACAGTGTCAAACACACATTATTATAATCTTATATTATTCTCTTATACTCATTATTATAACCTTATACATTTTGTTCTTTAATATTTTTTTGTTTTGTTTTTAGCTTTATTTTTTGTTTTGCATTTAATTTTAAGTTTTGAAATTTTTTTGTATGTATTTGTCATTTTTATCTAATTTCTGTATTTATTTATTTTTTTAAATGTGTATAGGTAGTATTTATAAAGTTTTAGCTTTTAGTTTTGGATTTTAGTTTTTAGTTATTTTAATACTACGATTGCTTCTGTTGTCCTCATTTGTAAGTCGCTTTGGATAAAAGCGTCTAAATGAGTGGTTTTCAATCTAGCTTCTAATAAAAAAGTTATTAACCCAACAATAGCGGGATCAGTTGAATTTTTTGTTTGCAGTGGGATGCGCAAACATATGTGTTTGGTTGTGTGGGCCGTGAGTAGAAAAAGGTTGGGAACCACTGGTCTAAACATATTGTCATTATTTAGGTGTATGTGTTTTCAAATAAATGAGATTACATAGAATGAAAAATGAGTTTGGAAAAAGAATGATTTTTATTTTTGTTTGTTTGTTTGTTTGTTTGTTTTTTGTACAGAATCTGAAGAAAAATACAGTAGGAAATAATTTTAAACTCTAGATCAAGGACCTTCAAACTTTTAGTGTCAAGATGTCCAAAATATGATTATATTTCCAAAATTTCTATATCAATATAATTGATTGTATAATAATAATAATAATAATAATAAACTTTCTTACAGTCTGAAAAAGATGTTAAGCATCATATTAGAAAGACACAATGCTTTTTCTAAAATATATTATAGTTCAAAGGTTTGGGGTCAGAATGTTTTTGTTGTTGTTCTTACTGTTGTTGTTTTTTTAATTAAATAAATATTTAATTTAGCAGGCATGCATTTTATTTAATGTACAATGTTACTATAGTTCTGTTTTGTCTTGATTTTTTTATGTTGTTCCTTTTGAACTTTTTATTAATGAAAGAATACCGAAAATGAAAAATGCTAATGTTAATGAAGAAGTCCAACAAAATAATAAGAAATGTTTCTTGAGCACCAAAACAGCATATTGGAATGATTTCTAAAGGATCATGTGACACAACTGACAATTCAGCTTTGCCATCCCAGGAATAAATTTGATTAAAAATAACTATAAATAACAGTTATTTTAAATCCTAACAATATTTCACAATTATTATTATTATCATTATTATTAATATTATTTAACCAAATGGTCATATGAGACTTCTTTCAAAAACATTACAAATCTTTTCAAACTTTTAAACGGTAGAGTTTACTCCTATGGATTTTTATTTTTAATTGTATTATTATTATTATTATTTCTTACAGTTTACAACTAGGACTGGCAAAAAATAAAATAATGGTCATTTGTGATTTAAGTGTTTAAAAAGCTAAACAAAACAGCAGAAATACAAAGTTTAGTGAAAGATATTGTGTAAAAGGTAAACTTTGGCAATCCTGGAAATAATTATATATATATATATATATATATATATATATATATATATATATATATATATATATATATATATATATATATATATTTTTTTTTTTTTTTTTTTTTTTTTTTTTTTTTTTTTCAGACCTGCTGGCACCCCCATGCATTTCCCTGGATCCCAGTTTGAAAATCCATTGATCTAATCCATATTAGATAATTAAAGGATAATTTTTTTATTTAATGTGCAATTTATTGTACAGATAGGCATCTGCATCATAACCTTATAACAATGTAATATACTGCTATACAATGTTATATAAATATAACGATTTTGTACTTACAGGTTCCACCAGATTTCATGCTGCAGAACCTGATGTTACCAAGTGAGACATGTTCCTGGGACAACATCGTTGTTGACCCTGGAACAACATTGTGATTAACCAGTCAGATTTGAAGAACCAGTTTTTAGATTTTGTGAAGTTTATGCTTAAAATCAGTGTTTGGTGCTTGTACATCAGTGTCATTCATCTATCATTTCCTCTGATTTTAGGGATTACTCATGGTTAAGGTTAGGTTTAGGTGTAGGGATATGGTTAAGAATATATTTTTTGAGTAAAATGTTGTTCCAGGGTCAACAAAATATGTTGACCTAGGAACACTTCGAACTTGGCAAAATCAGGACGTGCTTTCATGCTTATTCCCAATTTGTCTGTCTGGCTACGATATAACCTCAGACAGTAGGAGGCAGCACAGACCGACAGATACGCCTTGCACCATCAAACTCTCTCTGTCATCTGCTTTGTTGCCTCTCAAACACACACACGTTTAAACAAAATGAGATGAGGTTTTAGACCAGAAGTAACTGTCCATCCCTCAGGCTCAGTGTCATGTCTCAGGCACACATCTGCGGAGCAGATCACAGCTCTGCGGCCGCGCCACTGTGACATATGGCCAACAGAAAAAGAAAGAAATGTGACCGAAATCAAAACAGGCTTCTATCTCTCACATTCTCACTTGGTTTCTCTTTATTTTTTATCTCTAGATTTGCATCTGTCATTTCCTTTTCTGTGCTACGGGTGAATTTGGTTGCTGTTATTGTTAGTGACCGTCATTTTGTTGTTATCCTTCACGACAATGGCTTACATGCAAACAAACAGTCATACAGTCACTACAGACATATCTTTCCCACAGAATCTGCAGAAAACTCCAGCCTGACGCTGCCAAACCAGCAGTCGGGAGAGAAAATGACTTGTGGTGACACTCGATTCATCCATACGACCGCAAAATATATTGCGAATGGCCACCGACTTGAGTGTACATCTGCGAATGATTTTGAGGATGTCACACTATCAAACACATGGGTAGGACAATTTATAACCCTTCACAGGTATCATTTACAGGATTCAGAGGCACAGAGGTTTTTGTAGGGCCACAGTATATGGTCTGTAAAACAAGGCTTATTCAAGACGAATGAAATCTGACAAGGTGTTATTCTATGGAGTCAATATAACGCCTTATATATACGCAAAAAAAATCAGTTTCCCCAAAGAAAATAAAGTTTTGCAAACGAAAATTAAAGTATTGAGGAAAATAAATTTGCTTTTTGCAAACAAAAATTAAGAATTGCAAAACATAAATGAAACAGCACGAAAGCAATGATTTTGCAATACATATGTTCCATGGTCATATCTATTAATTTATTAATAGATTTTATTTTGCCTGTCAGTCTAGTTTGAGCTTGTGATACCATTTTCCCTTTGCGCTTCACTTTTCTGCGCGTCTTGCTTTGTGGCACTGCTTTGACATGGGGGTGGGGTCAAGGGTCAATTTTGAAATTCTTAAATTTTGTTTGCAAAAAGCAAATTTATTTTCCTCAATACTTAAATTTTTGTTTGCAAAACTTTATTTTCTTTGGCAAAACTACATTTTTTTTTGCGTATGTATATATATATAAGGTGTTATATTGACTCCATATTTTTCTGAAAAAAAAAAATAAACCCAGTCACTTCTTCAACTGTTAATAAAAAATTTGTCCATTCTGGCACAGACTACAGTTTAATCAAAGCATGATAATGTCTCATACTGCACGAGCAGGAGACACAAAGTATGCACTCATGCAGTAAATTGGCCATAAGACATACAGAGATGAGTTTAGAAAAAAAAAAGAATTATGAAGACCGAGAGAGAGAGAAAGAGAGAGAGAAATATGCACATCATTAAACCCAAAAATACACTTCTGCGCATCTGTCTCTCTTTAAACACATTCGCTCAGCAATTTCGCTTTATAATTTCATGCTCGCAATTAAAACATCCTGGCCCGTCCCTGAAGCTGACTGTAATTTACTGAAATAATGCTCTAAATCAAACGTTTCCCCTATGACAGACTCCTTTCTATCTCAGGAGGAATCTGGGATTGAGAAAACCACAGTCTGCCATCCGCATGTTGTTGTCTCACAAAAACACGCTTAATCTGCCATCGCTGACTAATAATCAGCAGCAAATCATACTGGGTAACACCTCAAAATTGCTGTCTAATGTTTTCTGTGGTGCAACTGTGCAATGCCTTTCGTTGCGTTTTTAATTACGGTTGATTTATGAGGCAGGGAGCTGAGGTCAGAGGAGTATAAAAAAATGGGTCACACTAGGTTTACATCTTCACCACTCCAAAAATCTGACACAGCCAAAAAGTTTCAACAGTTTACTATGTAAATTTAGGGGGAGACAAAGGGAGCACTGTTGTATCTCAGCTTGCTTAGGGCCAAGTGCTGTTTACTGCTTAAACACATGATTATACGCATCCCTTCACCCGCTCATCAGGTCGCTGTAACCACATGTTAAGACTTTCCTAATTGCTACATTCGCTGGCACAACCTTATCCTTTGCGGTCCTCAGATGGTTAGCACTGAAAAGCATGTAATTAGTCAACATTTCTTAGCACTTGTATGTGATGAACACTGTCAAAAAACATTCAGACTGAAAATTCCTGTGGGTTCTGGCTCAGGGAGATCGTCTTTGTCCATCCAGGGCTGTAAGTCAACAGATATATGGGTTTGAAGGGTCAAAAGAACCAGCTTTGTGCAATTTGCCTGCGTTCAGTTGATGCTGACTGAACAACGTATGGTCTTCTGGTGACACGTGGCGGGGTTTTTCTTTTCCTGTGTGATCAGGACAGCGCTAGGATCTTTCATTCCGCCTGTTGGGGTCTTTTGCGGCAGCCCAGAACGACGTCAGCACTTCTGTCACCTCTCCGTTACGGATAAACAAACAAGCTTTATTTGCTGGATCAGAGAAGTGACTAATGCGAACGTCTGGAAGCACTTTCTGCAAAGAAATACATTGATAAGTCAGTACAATTATGAAGTATTATTTTGCCAGCATTTTGGTTGCAATTGCAGTATCAGTCGAAACAAAGGGAAAAATTGATTATTGAAGCCTTGGACGCATATTCCACTGTTAGGAAATCCCCCAAAATTCAGTCGAAATTCATTCTGCAACCACCGTAAAAGTTAAAAGTCAGCTAGCTAGGCCTATTGTCTTTAATGATAAGAGAAGCATTATATGTGGTCACATATTTGAATGCCACCTGCAAATTATTGGCCAGTGGAGTGTATTTTTTCCCCCCTTTAACACATACAAATGCATTGTGCCGTTTTTATTGAGGTAAGCGAAAAAAGAGAAGTCACTAATCTGATCCTGGTTCAGTCTGAGGACACCCACAACCATCACATCTGCAGACCAGCTGAGTGAAGCATTTCTACCCGATCCAAACCCCTCCCGCTTCAGCATATCAAAGAGCCTAAGGGTGCTTTGGCACTGCTTGGATAGTTGTCCTTTTTATAAAAGACAAATAAGCCCAAACCTCAGGCTGCCGTCCAAAAGCCGTCTATGACACCATGATGAAACGAGCACTTGGCCGGCAGACATGCGACCCACATGCGTTTAAAAGCTGTGATGGTTTCAGGACTGCAGCGCTTGTCTTCCACTGTCACACATTCTTTCATTAATGTGGCTCAGCACTGTGCTGCAAAACAACATAATTTGCAAAACCACTTGATGTCTTCAAAAGATTTTACCCAGACAGGTTTGGTCTCCCTGACAGTGGGAGACACAGAGAGGGGGAGGATGGGGGTTATGGAAAGTGTCAGCACTAAGTGTGTGGTAGGTCTTTTTCGGCCTCTCGCGTGTTCTTTTATTTCCCTGAAGGGTGTGTTTACACGTCGAGAGGGGTCAGATTGTTTGTTTGACATGGTGATATCATCAAGAATTACAGTGGTGTTCAATTAAGCAAAATGTCACAGAATGCTTGTTTTTCTTCCCCTTGCCCTCTCACTGATTTTGTGCATGCTTTTGCAGTTAATGCATGTGAGGGTCCTGTGAAGGCTAAAATAATCAGGCATGAGGAAAAGGACGAAAGGCCTCATGATGATGTAGCTAGTGTGATGATGATGCAGAAATTGGAAAACAGTGCTGTCAGTAATGATGAAAATAGCCCACTGATGTCCGCCAACTGCAGAAGACACACACCCATCCCTTTAACGTCTTCGTAATCTCTCGCTAATAATGCGTCCTGTTTAACACAGAGACAACACATCGCCCCCACTGAGTCAGAGTCATATAAAAACTGCATCTAAATGAAAACAAGCAGCTTTTGGGTTTCGACATCAAAGCAATTATTGAACGATGGATAACCAGAAGCCACCCTTTAGCCCAGACCAGACCCAACACAACACACACACACATACATGCCAAACCAAATACACAATTAAACACATGCTGTTTGAGCAGGGAGACTGCTTTAATACTTCTTAGATCCAATGAACGACTGCTGAAAACCTCAAGCTGAAAACAATATTCCTTTATCCACACACACACACACACACGCACACACACACACACACACACACACACACACACACACACACACACACACACACACACACACACACACACACACACACACACACACACACACACACCACAGACACACACACACACACACAAACACACGTTTTTTTTTTCTGTGTGTGAAAAGTGGGGACATCCCATAGGCGTAATGGTTTTTATACTGTACAAACTGTAAATTCTATGGCCCTACACCAACCCTACACCTAACCCTAACCATCACGGGAAACTTTGTACATTTTTACTTTCTTAAAAAAAAAAAAAAAAAAATACTCATTCTGTATGATTTATAAGCGTTTTGAAAAATGGGGACATGGGTTATGTCCAAGTCACCATCTCCTTGTAATACCTGTGTCATACCCATGTCATTATACAGAGTTGTGTCCTGATATGTCACAAAAACAAGAGCACACACACACACACACACAAGCATGTCAATTTTACGTCCTCGTGGAGACAGAATCATTCACTGGGAAAGTTAAATATAAATAAATCATCTGCAGAGTACAGTTATACAGAAGAGATCACAGATTATCACTCTTTGAGATGATTGATACGAGGGAACTGGGGAAAATGTTTGCTTTATCCTTCATAATACTACAAATCTGTCTGCCATCTTTTGGTATAAAACAAAAACATATGGTCCAGCATGAGCAGTCCTATTAAAATGTTTACCTTGATAAATACAAAACATCTGAATGTTACATTTGCTTATTTTTTGTGTTACCATGGCCCCAACTTGTAGGCTAGTACTCAGATCAATTTAACAATCCTCAATGATTATATTTCATTGCTTCTAAATTACCAAGTTTGTCTATTTAATTGTACAAAAAAATAATTATTTGTAGATTACATTTTATAGATTACTTTTATAGATTAACAGGGATACCATGGTCCTTAAACCAGGTACTGGAAGCTTTGGCACTGTGTGCAGGTGCCAAGTCCTGTTGGAAAATGAAATCTGCATCTCCATAAAGTTGGTCAGCAGCAGGAATCATGAAGTGCTATAAAACTTCCTGGTATACAGCTCCGCTCTTTGGTGCCTTGCTCTTGTCTCTTGCACAGCAAAATCAACTCTTTGTTTATTTTCTCACAAACTCACACTTCTCTTTCCCATCCAGGGAGTCATCACACATATATATAATTATCTATCTATCTATCTATCTATCTATCTATCTATCTATCTATCTATCTATCTATCTATCTATATATATATATAATATATATATATATATATATATATATATATATATATATATCTATCTATATATATATATATATATATATATACAAGCCAGATAGATAGATAATTATATATATGTGTGATGATTTAAAAGCTGACCTTATTAGTTAGAAGGGTTCACATGTGAGGTTCTCAGTGAACCCTTCTAACTAATAAGGTCAGCTTTTAAATAAGTTTATAATTGCTTGGCTATTTTCATTTATATTTCTTGAACAAGAATCACATCACCAGCTGTACTATTTAATGATATCAGTAATAAATTGAATTAGTAATTTTTATTTTTAGTACCTCTCCACTTTTGTCCTCTGCAGTTTGGTAATGGCTTGTACACAGTGCATCATGGGAAAAATGCACACTGGAGTCTGCTGTTACAAAACATTTGGGTTCAAAGAGTTCGCTTTTAATATTCATTTACCTCTTGATTATTCCATTATTGTTCTTCAGCTTTCATTTTGAAGAGACTTTGATCTGAGGAGGTTGTACAGAACTGAAATTTGAATTATTTTGTAGAAGCTGCCAAGACAAAAAAGATCAAGTAGAAGAATGGCATTTGTTGATCTGCAGTGATGTGCCCTTACTTTCCCTTTGAAAACAATGTTTTGTAGGGAAGGCAGATGACTTCGACCTACTGTGGTGATGCATGAATAAAAGCAGTCATTCCAGTGGTTTAACCTTCACTATTAGGACTAGCATACGAGGCACAGAGACACAGAAAAGATGTGTGCTTCTGTATATAGAATTTTATAATGTCTTTCAGCCTGACATTGGGCATGAGTTTTGAAACGGGGCTCTTTTGCATGTCAAACCTCACGTTTTAATGGATTTCCTATGAAACTGTTCACCGATCATGGTATTCAAATCACAGCTCTAGCAAAACTGCCCCCTCTGATGGCATCTGGAAGTGATCCTATAAGGAGGTACAACCACATCTAACGCTAGGCTGCACGCTTTTCCTTCAGCACCCATCAGGCTTTTTCCTGTGGTACGTGTGATCATTTATAGGGGGCTCAATCAACATGTATTTAGTGCATGTATTTTGTGAATAATTTTTATAGGCCTTGGTTGTGCCAGATCTGAACACGGATCCAACAAAAAAGGGCCACCATGAGATTCAAAGATGGGGTTGTTAACCTTTATTTCACAAACTATTACAAGGTGCAGTAAATCAGAGACTAATAACGTTTGTAGAGCTTCATATGGTCCTCAAATCCTGTCAGTGCTCCCACTTATTAGCCTATTTATTGAATATCTATCTATTAATTATGTTTTATACCCAGAAGTTCCAATGCCAAAGGCCACCCTCTGACATCCAAGAGCTTTAAAGGTGGGTCATTCAAATATAATAATAATATAATAATGAACAGGAAAATACGATCTAGATAGATAGATAGATAGATAGATAGATAGATATCATTGAGAGGCAGACATGCAGAAAGTCAGCAAGAAAAGAAAATCTCTTTTGAAAGGGGTGCATAATCATTCTGATAGCTTCAGTGTGGAACCTAAATAAAGAGTGCTTTGAAGTTAATTGAAACCACTGGGCAGCAATCTCCTTTATAGCACGGACAAATAACAGTTTCCTACAGCTTATCATTGGAGGTTAGGGCACTGGGAGGCACATGCCTGTTCCATATGCCCACTCAATACAAATAAAACTCAGAAGGACTTCTTTTTCTTCCAGTCACATCAGGGAGGACACTGAGAAAATGGCCATGGACAGGATGTGGGGAGGTGTCTGTGTCTGACCCCCATTACTGTGTTTTCACCAGACTTTACCACCTCTTAAGAATAAACCACATCACAACTTGATAATGCTATATTAAAGTGTATAGGTGGCCCAATATATTGTATGCACTCAAAGGGAAACCTATCATTAATCTGCTTTAAGAGACTGCTTTACTTAAAAGCTGTTTTGCAAACCATGTAGCAGGTTCTGGTTTTAATATATGAGCATAACGGTCACTGAATTCGTCTTTAATGTTCCTTATTGTTTTTCTGGCACAACGCTCTTTTTTCACCTTTGATTTTAGCTCTCTCTCTCTTTTTTGTATTTGCAGAGGTAAAACACAGACCCGTCGGAGGGTCATCTGCTGTCGATGCGCTGCACAATAACACATAACATCCCCTATGGTGAAAAGTGAGAACAGAGAATTGGCTAGACAAAAGACAAGGAGGATTTGATGAGCTCCAGGAGTTCAACGTTTTCCTCCTCACTTGTACCACATCTGAAAGCATGCTGCCTCTCAACCTGCATTTAAGTTGCTGATCACGTATTAAAATGATCCCTGACCATGATGAGGCGCGTGATTGGACACAGAACAGGCCGACAGGCAACGTCTCGAGGACACAATTCACCGCTGATGGGTCTGTGAAGTCCCGCTGGTGAGCTTTTAAATAAGCCTTGACTGACAGATGTAATATATGAAGAGTGATTTAACACGCACACACAAAAGAAACACTAATTGAATGATTGGATGTGAAGCATAAACAGACATGAACTTTGTTTCCTCAAAAAGCTATGACAGAATAATAATTTCCTTTCCATTAGATTACAAGAAAAAAAAAATCCCTATAGGCACATGTGCTTATATACTTATTGTCCATATGGAGCCACTTTGCTTAAGGTATTTTTCAAACACATATTTCCCTCCAAAGCTAAAAGAGAAGGGCGGAAATGTAGGTTATAAATAGGAATCAAAAGAGCCCTCCTGTTTATTGCAACAAGAGACATTGAAATCTTTGAAAGTATGAGTGCTTTGAGCTTTTTACAACACAGGTGAAGAGAACACATGTGTTCAATCTGCATACCGGGCTCGCCTGGGTCGGCCCTATCATAAAAGAAGAGAGATTACAAAGAAGTCTAATGAAGACACTGATCAAAGTCTGTAATGCTAATTCATAGCAGATGTTTTGAAACCTTTTAATACCCCCCTGCCCCTCCGAGGGGCTCTTGCCTGTATATCTTTCACAGAGCGGGTTCTTTTTTTCCTCAACTTAAACTGGGAACCAGCCGAGCGCTTTTCAACACCGCTTCATGCATTACGAGATATCTGTTGACCTCAGATGCTTAGAGGGGGTTATGTCCATGCCATACACAAATGCTGCTACATATTCTATTACAGCTCAAATTGGTGTTTTTGGAAAATAGAATATCCTGCTTTGGGGCCCTTCTGTCTTCAGCTGTACAGCACCTGGGAAGAGCTGGAGAAGAGGCTATAAGAGACCTGACAAGACTGACTTTTTGGAATATGCTCAAAGCATGTTGACTATTTTTGTAGGTGCTGCAAAGCTCTGTTTCTGATTTCCATTCATTGAAAGCAAGGCAAACCTCAGGAGAGTACAAACAGTGGCTAAGATGCTCTGTTTTAACTCAGCTATGTATTATTACACCTAATTAAGGTATAATCATTTGTTATTAATTTAAATTTATTTATTAATTTACTGATGTTAATTA